>NW_020229256.1:0-30000 GCF_003227725.1 Camponotus floridanus
GCGCGAGCGTATCTACCCGAACATTGGCTCAGACCAACGCGTATACCACGTTCGATAAACATAACCATGTCGATGTCTGTAAGCAACTCGAACGTGATCTTTGTATACTTCAAACATGGCGTCCCACGTGTATCCGGGAGATAATAATACGCGGGTCGAGTCCGTAACTTTCGATACATTTATCTCGAAGTTTTCGAAAATTTTCGGCTAATAACAAGACATCAATTTTAGGTACAAGTCGCTATATTCGCCTAGTGTCCCGAATGGAGAATCGCGTCCAGACGTTCTCGGCGTGCGCGTAATCGCTCTCGGATACAGTTTCACCGGTCAAGGAACTGTAAAACATTCGCGCGATGGTAAACACGTAATGCAACTGTCGACAGAATCGATGTATTCGTACGGAAATACACCTTTTCGCGTTAACAAATTGAATTTTCTGTTGATAAATTTTGAAATTCCGATTTTAAAAATTTTGAGTTTATCTTTGTCCAAAAATGATGCCAATTTATCGAGACTCGATGCGAGAAATTTATATGAATCGATGAAACGTAATTTTATTTGATTTTTTGATTCTTCTTCTTCTTTAAGATCAACACTTTTGTAAACGAAATATATTTTTCCTTGGTTATCGGTATAACTCGATTTTCCCTTCGAACGCTGTGGCTATTTCCTCGGATAATGAGAATCGTAACAGATAAATTGGTGAAACACTATCGGAATACAAAAAGAATCTTTATAATTTAGATTACAATTTGAGTGTGCGGGACCTCTGTACCGCCCGGTCAGATGGCAATGATCGCGAACGCGTGTATCGTCTTGCGCAAACGGCTTTTCGCATATATGACAACGAGTGGCGCTATGGAATTTCTCCTACTCATCGGATGTTAAATTTACCATGGGACATTTGTTTTTAAAATATTCTTAACGCGAATTGCTAAATTTTTAAGGTCTTCGGCGAACCATGCTATACAATCAACGCTACGACGCGAATGATACGTTGATAACGATTCGTCGAACGAACAATGTACATAGTAAGCTAAACTAAATACCGATGTGGTTATATAATTTTTCTCTTTCCGTCTTGGCCAGGAACACAAGTCGGCGTAGACCACAAATGGAAGCCGCTCCTTCCGATTAGGGTTGCTGAAACTCGAGCCACTTGTCCTTGTCGCTCGGCAACCGGACAGCGCAGTCGTTTAGCTTTCCGCAGTCGACCGTATGCGACTGCAACTTGTCGTCCGAACCAAAATAATGAAGGCATCTGTAAAAGAAAAAAATTTTTTTATCATAAGATTTTTATATAAATTATAATTTTCAAATAATATAAAATAAACTTACCGATCACAGATATATCTTTGGCCATTGTGTTTGCTCAATTGCGAGCTCACGAGCCTGGATAAATTCTTGATCCAAGCGAAATGTCCCACGCTGTTGTCGTCTTCAATGTACAGCAGATTCACATGCTTGTCCCGCTTCTGCTGCGAAAGACGTATCGGGACAATGTTTTTGGTCTTCGATGTCGTACACATTGATTGAAATGTCATTTGCATGTTCAAATTTTTTAATCTGATTCACAGTCACTGGAAACTCAATGTCCCGGAGATTCAGCACTGTCGCGTAATGCGGGTACGATGATTCCCGTTCCGCATGACTTTCGGCGGGATACAGAGCGGCGACCACTGCCCACGCGAAACACGCATTGTCCTTTGATTGCACGTTAATCACCGCTCTCTTCATCATAATCTCCCGCGGCAATTTAATGTGACATCCCGCGCGCATGGGATTGTACTTGTTAATATTTACAGTCAAGTTCAGTATTCGCGACAAATGCCCACCCGCTATCGCGTTCCTGAAACTCTTCCAGAGACGCTAGGGTGGACTCGATAACGCGCCGTTCGTACCACTCGCGTAAATCAGATGTGCGAAAGAGTTCATAGTTTCTCGTATTCACACTTTTATTCGCGTGTTTATCACCCACACAAATTCACCATTGAATATAGTGTTCACTTTTACACTGCTGTGTTTTTTTAAAGCGTCCTGCACATGTTCCAACACAATGTCTTTAGCGTCATCGAGAAATTGGCGCGGTTCGATGTGATTATAGTTTATCACCGCACCAGTCGATACGCGACTCTCGAACGCCGTATCAATTTCGCGCCACACAAGTGCATTTTGACGCGCACTACATCCGGCACCCGCGTGTACGAAACGTCCACGTACCGAATTTTGAAACCTTCGATGCGCGCGATCAGCAATCAGTGATTGTCGATTTCCGATCGATAATCGCGGCCGTTTGATTCGACTTTGCTCTTCCAGCGACTCGATGTACTCGTCGCATCGTTGCTCCCACACAATGTAGTTTTCCAATGAATCAAGCAAAGCGGATTGTCTGCAAAATTTGCTCCTCCATATTGCTAACGTACACTTGCAAAATTTAGTGTTTCTAATGACAGGTCTGATGCACTTTAGCTACTGGTGGGGTGCGTCTCTCTATCATGATTTATATACCGTCTCATGTATTGTTTTATCATCGAATATTCTAGAACGATTTCATCTTACAAAAAAATTCCCCGTAGTACCGTGTGCAATTTGGCCTTGATAATTTCACGTTTTGTCACGTACATTTGAAAAATCTAACGTGATTGCATCAGGGCAACCGTACATCGGCCCTTGATTTTAGTAAAATTCAGCTAAATCTTTGTCTGGGGATGATGCATGTTTTAACCTTGGCGGTTATTTTTTCGCTATTTATCACATACATTTGAATAATTTTAACATGATTGCATCAGGCGCAGCCATACATCGGCGCTCGATTTTAGTAAATTCAGCTAAATCTTTGTCTAGGGATGATACACATTTTAACCTTGGCAGTTATTTTTTCACTATTTGTCACGTACATTTGAAAATTTTAACGCGACTGCATCAGGCGCAGCCGTACATCGGCGCTCGATTTTAGCAAATTCAGCTAAATCTTTGTCTAGGGATGATACACATTTTAACCTTGGCAATTATTTTTTCACTATTTGTCACGTACATTTGAAAATTTTAACGTGATTGCATCAGGCGCAGCCGTACATCGGCGCTCGATTTTTGCAAATTCAGCTAAATCTTAGTTTCGATGCAGATCTTAACCTTGAAAATTTCCCGTTTTGTCACGTACATTTGAATAATTTTGACGTGATTGCATCAGGAGCAGTCGTACATCGGCGCTCGATTTTAGCAAATTCAGCTAAATCTTTGTTCCGAAGATGATGATGTCATCGCAGCCGTACATCGGCGCGACAAAATTTTGAAGGAAATTAAAGTGTTGCGTCAGCAATAATCCCCTCTACATCATAATTTGGGATACTATTTGAATTGATATTGATTCTAACACGATTGCAGTATTGCATCAATCGCGCGTGTGAAAGGTTCACCGCTGAAGAAATATGAATTTCTACGTTCCGATTCGAAACGGTGAAACTCCACCGTGTAAGAAGCAAAAATGTGACACGTAAGTTTAAATCGTTTAAAAAATTTGTTACTTATTGATTTTTAATATTGTTGTATAATTATTTATATTTTTATAGTATTCAGCCTTGTCGTGCGGCTCGCATACTTGGAAGAAGGTACGCTCTAACCCCGACGTCGTACAAGTATTTGGACGTTGGAATACGCGTTGGAGCTGTATCGTACGTGGAACTAATTCTCGGCGATAATCGAGGCAATCAAATAGTGTTGTCCTTTTCAACGTGGAATTTGTTGATGCGGAAGCAAGCAGACGTTGAACAATTTCTACAATCGACTACTCCCCCATTAAGAATTGGAGATTTAACGATTGAAATGTATCAATCGAAAATTGTAAAACTTGCATTATGCGAAAATTCGTTGTACATGAAACCAGAAACATTATTACATTTATTTAATTTTGAAAATTGTATCGATCATATGCATAATTGGTTATGCGAGAATACGTATCTCGTAAATGAAAAATTTAAACAATTTGAAACTGTATTACAACGTAATAATATTACTACTGTATGTGATGCTGTAAAAACGATACGCGAGAGTGATGTCTTTGACAGTGAATCATTGATCGATTGCGAATTATTAACATGTGCTGTAAATGATATTCTTTACGATGCATGCAATAAATAATTATTTTTATTCAATCTATGATTTTATTTCTTTCCTTCCATACGAATAAGAATAGTCGACAATTTTTCTCAACACGCTCCGCCAAAGATGTAGAGAAATGCTGAGGTAGATGAGACGCGATGCTCTAGTTGGAATGAGACGCGAGATATTAAAAAGATATATAATGAAGAGGAGTCTGCGACATTAGAATATTATTTCGTTGTTCTTTGCGTTTCGTTAGTCTTGTATGTTACGTTAGTGCAATGGCTGAAGAAGACGTAATTTTCATCGATGATAAAGACGAAGATGTAATCATCATCAACATTGAAGACGAAGATGTTATTATCGCTGATGAGGACATTGAAGAGGTTGTTATAATCGAAGATGGAAATCAAATGGATGTCGATGGCTCTGAGGAAGAATCCGAAGAGGAGGAAATACCATCCTTAGTGGATTCAGATTATGCCAGTGATAATGATGAAGAATTAAGACTGAAAAAATATAAACATTTAAACGTGATGGAAATAAATAATCTGGATGTTACTATAAAAATGTGTCGCATTAAATATTATTATTACGATATGGAAGACGGAACTAAGTATTGTTCCGATTGTTTTTTAAGATTAGCATCATCATTTCACAACGTATACGCCGTTCGAAAACATAAAACGGATTATTGTGCTCTATTAATGGGCACTTATTGCAAAGAGTGCAAGAAAAATTTACATCAAATATTACCATGCAATATGTGCCCCATTTGCACAAATTAAATAAATGGATAACATTGTAAGTATTATTTTTATATTAAATAAATTATTATAAAATAATTATTAAAATCTAATGAGATGTGTCTTTCTTCTGTTACAGGAGCGGCCGCCTCACCTGGCTCCCCTGGCCCCTCCACCCCCCCCCCCCGCACCCACAAATTATTTTTATTATTATTATATTATTATTTTATTATATTATTATTATTATTATATTATATTATATTATTAATTATAATTTAAGCACATACACACACACACACACACAAAATGTATAAAAACACACACATTTTAATAAATTTTATATATTCTATATCCGTAAAAAAAAATCTAATTATTTGCATGCCTCTCCTTGCGTTCCCATCCCTGCGTTAGTTATAAGCATCGCGATATCGTTCTCTCTCGTGCGTTAATCTTAAGTCTATCTTTCACGATTAGAATTAGTAATCTCTCTCGCACGCGCTAGTTGTAAGTCTATCTCTTTCTCTCATGCTTAGAATAAGTAATCTCCCGCGCTATGACACAGAAAAATGTATAACAGATTTTAAAATAAATGTTGTTTCAATAAAAAAAATGTGATTATTTACGCGTCTCTCCTTGAGTTCCGTCCCTTGCGCTATCTCTCTCTCGCGCACTAGTTATAAGTATCGTGATATCTCTTTCTCGCACGCGTTGTCTTCGCGCTATCGTTCTCTCTCGCACGCGCTAATTGCAAGTCTCGCGATATTATCGTTCTCTCTCTTGTACATGTCGTCTTGGTGCTATCGTTCTCTCTCTTTCATATACTCGTTGCTCACTTACCTTTGTGTCGTCCTTCTCCCGCCTATACGTCGTCCTTGTCCCACGTTAACGCCATCCTTGTCGCACTGTCCTCTTCACACACTTTGCACTGTCCTTTTCCCATACGTAGCGCTGTCCTTCTCACATCACCGTCCATCTCTCACGCCGCTGATCCCCCTTCACTGCGCGGACCCCCTCGTCCATCGGTCGCGCCGCGGTTCCCCCTTCACCGCGCGGACCCCCTCGTCCATCACTCGCGCCGCTTCACCGCGCGGACCCCCTCGTCCATCGGTCGCGCCGCGGATCCCCCTTCACCGCGCGGACCCCCTCATCCATCGCTCGCGCCGCGGATCCCCCTTTCCCGCGGGTGACGTCACCCACCGCGCGCCGCGGTTCCTCCTTCCCCGCGCATGACGTCACTCCCCCCGCACCGCGGTTCCCCTCGCGCCTCACCCCCCCTGAGAGGACCTGGGTTAGAACTCTCCTAGTATCACTACTCGCAACGAACATATACATATATTGTATAACATTAAAGATAATAAAATATATTACGCATATCTATAAAAATACGTCGCATCGCGCTTAAGATCTATCCGCGCCTCTCCTCACAGAGGTATCCTGTAGTACCCCCACGGCAGAGTGTCGGTCGAATCCGGCAGGACGTAGCGTTTATCGTCGTACGGACTGAGCGCGACCTTCGACTCGCGCACGGTGTACACCTCGTGTAATTTGGATCTCAGGCACGACTGCTCGCGAGTCATCTCAATTTCGCGTCTCAGACAACGTTCGTAATCGTGGAACGTTAGCGTTCTCGCAACGACGCTGTTCTTCACGCTTGCTCTTCTTAGTGTCGCCCCTACACTCGACTCGCAACGCGTACATCTTCGCTCTGAGTCCGACGAACTCGAGCATAAGTGCGCCGTTGTTCTCGTCCTTCATCAGACCGAGAACCTTTTTATTCGCGCGCGGCACGCCGTAGGGATTGTCGACGGCGTAATCGTTCGTGTCGAATCTATCGATGTCGCGCTTCATTCGCTCGTACACGTCCTCGCACTCTATGCTATAAATGAGACTGTCCGTGTCGGTGTACAATATTTTACACTTATCGCCGTAGAGCGGCGACATGTATTCGTAGTGAAACGCGTACAGACGAATTTTGGATATATCGAGAATGGACATGCCTACGTAGATCGGTTTGTCGATCTTTGCCTCCAATTTGCGCAATTCCACGGCCATGAGATTCTCCGAGAATACGCTTCTACTGTGAAAATTCGGTTTGGAGATGAGCGCCTTGGCTTCGACTCGACCGTCCCATCAAGTCGCGAGTCGAACGTCCACGCGATTGCGCACGTTCTCCATGGTCTTGCCGAAGACAGCGTTGTTCATCAACTTGTACAGATTCTTCTCGAAATCGTTACTCGTGTTAGTGCGTAAACGCGTGTTAAGTTCCACGTTGCCGCGTAAGCACGGCGACTGCGAGAAGCGTAGCGCGCGATGAATCCTCATCAGACGCAGACCGTGACGAACGCACTGCTGCAGATTGCGATAGTGCGTGACGTATCGGCGCTTATCATACAGCGTGGCTAGGAGTTTGCTCTGCCGCTTCCTCGGCGACTTATCGCGCGTGGGACAAAACGGTAGATCAGCGTGGGCATCGTGCGCGTCGGCCAGATAGTCGAGATCGACCTCGAGAATGTAGCCGACGGTCGAGTCTTCCGTCACGGACATCACGTCGAGACTCTCGAAGTCGTCGACCCACTCGAATCGCTCGTACGGCAACGGTTGACACACCTGTGTGAACCTAGCACCCGACTTTTAAAAAATATAAATTTTATGAAAGCATTCGATTAAGCATCGTTTGTACCTGTTTGTACCGCTTTTTGTTTCGTTTGTACCTCAAAGGGGTGGGAGGTACAAGGTGGTTAAAAAATCGCCAGCACCCCACTTTGAGATATCGCAAATTTCAAAATGCTATTCGATTAAGCATCATTTGTACCCGTTTGTACCGCCTTTTGTTTCGTTTTTACCCCCTCGGTGGAGGAAATACGAATAATCGAAAAATCGCATAAGGGGTAACTCTGTCATTTTTTGAGATATTCGAAATCTGAAAGCGGGTGCTATTTCCTAATCGTTTGTACCCGTTTGTACCGCCTTTCGTTTCGTTTGTACCCTTACGGGAGTGAAGATATGGAGGAAGGAGAAATAGAGAAATAAATGAAGAATAAAATGAAGTTCTTTTGTTCAGGTTTGTAGGATTTTAGATAGCGAGATATTTTTTATTGTTAATATAATTTTCTTTATTGTTATTTTTTTTCTCTCGATGGGAGTAAAAATATGGAAGAAGAAGCAGTAGATGGAGAAGTACAAGAAGAATAAAATAAAGTTTCTTGTCCAAGGTGTTTGTAGGATCTTTAAATTTATTATTTTTGTTACAATTTTTATTATTGTTATTATAATTTTTTTATTTTTTGTTATTTTATTTTTTTTGTTTTTTATTTTTTTAATTTTTTTGGGAAGTTTTTTGTTTTTGTTTTTTTTATTTGTATTAAGTTTTTGAATTATTTATTATTTTTTTTATAAATATCAGAAGTGATATTTTTTTTTTGCAGGAGTATTCGTTGGGAAGCAGTAAGTGGTTTTTTATTTCGACAAAGATCGTTGTGAATTTCCCATTTTCCCAAAACTCTGCGAATATGTGCGATGTAGTGACCCACAGTTTTCGCATCTTGTGTGCCTTCATACTCGATAGCTGCAAGTAATTTATACGCGCAATCATAAAATTGTAAATCGACAGGTATTTGACTTAATGTAAAAGTTCCTTCCCAGTCTGATACATTAAGATTTTTTGCGAGATTTGACCATTGTAGGCATTCTATATTAATAAACAGAAGCTGACCACAAATAATAGAATGTTCTATATTCTCTCCTTTGCATCGGGTGCATTTCTTGTTGCTATAAGAATATTGTTCGTTGATAACACGTTCTAAAACACTCATATTACCTGTATAAAAGGGTTTTACATTTATATCAAGAACAATATGAATAAAGTTCTTTGAATATTTGCAGTTTAAACAATTCAGATGTATTTTGCATGAGAATTCATCTTTCAATAAATGTTTCGTAACTAAATCTGAAATATTATAACTGCAATCCATTGTTCCACATATGGGAACAAAAAATTTATTTAATATGAGTCCTCTTTCTTCGTATACTTTTGTGGCTGTCCCACTTGTCGATAGCTGTTTTATAAAGTGAAATAGGTCATTTTGCGTTTGCTTTAAATAAAGATAAAAATTTGCCCAATCGCAGTATCCGACTAATAACGTTTGAGCGATTGCGTCAAAAGGACATGTATTTATAATCATGACAGGCTTTTTAGCAAGTATCACCGGACTTAAAGTATTGCCATTTTTGAGTAATAGTAATGTTGTGGTAAATTTTGTTGTGGTAAATTTTTCAGATGAATACTCTCGACATCTGGACAATTGGTTAAATATTTACCACGGCTCTTTGTGTTGTTGTTTTGACCTCTCCAATTTTCTATTTCGTTAAGATATGTGTGGCATGCTAAATTTACGTCAGAAGAACTGATAAGATTGTCGTTCTCATCGACATTAATAGGCGCAGGAGGAATATTTGCGTGCACGATTGTTGTATCATGAATTGACGAACAGACTTTTAAATTTCTTGTATCGGCCGCAGAATCATATACAATATTAGAATCATTACTATCATTATCAGCTTGTGTAATATTAGAGATATTACATTTATTTGGATCGATTTCGTTTTCAGCATTATCGTCAATTTCGTTTGACACAGCATGCAAATCAGTTGCATGTAAAATTTTCATCGCGCCTGCAAGCGACCTGATGTACATAACAAGAAATTTGTCAGCACGTATACATTTAGCACCTTTAAAAACCAACTGTTTCAATTTTCTAAAATATTCCTCGCTACAAGCAGAAGATGCTATGCGGGCCGACATTACTCCTGTCCACAGAGGAAAATGTTTAGCGATTTTAAGTAAATTCTTACTAAATTGAGGACACCAATATGGATTGGGTCTTTCTCCAGTGTAATTGGATTCGCTTTCAGATTGTATACGCAATAAAAAAGCAGTGATTTTATTACCGCATTCATCATCTAAGATATTTATCACATTTTCATGTAGAGAATCCATTTCACTATCGGTATCGTACAAAGTTTCGTCGCTCTTAATTAATTTAATTAATTTTTGTTGTGCGTTAAAACAATTATCTATTTTATCGGTAGATATTTCTTCGCTCTCTGAATTTGCTACCGTTAAGATATCACGACAGATCTGATGAAATTTATCGATATTTGTACATTTCGTAAGAAGAGCGATGCAACGTACATAAAAATCTTTAATCCGCATATGTTTCCCATCAAAACATTTCCATCGGCACACTTGTTTCAGTAAATGCGCGATATCAAGGCGTATAATGCATTTAGGTTTTTGCGTGTGGTCACAAGTCTCTAAAAATATCATGCACTGTTCAATATAAGTATTTAAATTTACACCGTTGAAAGCAAGGCTTATTGCATTTAGTAACGCAGAAGAATAATCAGTTACAATCTCAAAGGGACAGGGAATAGGCGTACGCAACCATTCTCGTAACCAAAAGGATAACATATTCGTATCATGTTTCTCTGAGATCATTTGTGATATTGGCAATATCTTTCCATTAAAAGGAGCCACGACTTGATATAAAAACACAGTATTTGACGAACCGTCAGGTCGTTTAATCAACGATCCTGTCGCATCTATGCTTAAAATATCATTTGTAATAGCTTGTTGTTTTATAAATTTTTTATACAGAAATATTTGCTCGTTGCTCCAATACATGACAAAAAATTTATCCATACCTATATCTCTTATACAGCCTGCAAACTCGAGTTTATATTTTAATTCAGCAATCGATACGATTGGATCGGAGACATTGCTTAATCCTAATATTCGGTCTTTTTCTAGTTGTTTTGCTTTACGCAATACATTTTCATTATACAGATGCGCCGGCTCTACGTCTCCAAATGTCATTATTTTGTTCGCTTTCTCTCTTCTCCACGCGTATACTGATGATGCACACAATTCCTTTACAACGCTTGCTCTATGAGTACCGCGCAATTGTCGTTTTTTTGTGTGTTTTACTCCCGTTGTATCATTAGTAGATACACAAATATCAAGACCGTCTGCTGTTGGTTTGTTAACACTATATGCACTAATAGCTGTGCTACATTCCGAACATTTCCCTCAGAATTTAAGATATATTTCGCCATCGTTATCATTAATTTTTGCATTCTTAAACGAAAAACAACATGGAAGCTTTAAAGCCTTCCATAATTCTGCAGTAATTATATTTGTCCAATCCTTGTTTAAAACTTTATATGTACGATCTTTATAAAGAGCATCTATTGGCGCTATTTTATTCCACGTTTCATTCGATAAGTGAATAGTAATACGTATAGGGGGTAAAATATTGTCTGACGATTGCTTAGACCAATTGGATCGGTCACTATTGTCTAAAGATGTTAGAGATGTCTCTTTAATGCAAATTATGCCATAATGATCAAGTAATTTATTTAATAAATTGTATCTGTTCTGTGAGACACACAAGTATATATATTTTTTTGACATCGCGTTATTTAGTTTATTGCACGCTTCTTCCCAAACAGAATGCGATAAATTTAACACTCGACCTTTATCATCTAAAACAAATAAATCTTTTAAAATCTCGAATATCCCACTCGGAGATTTTGCAGCTTTTCGCGGCATGTTAAACACTAAGAGAAATGACAAATAGTATAAAAGAAAGTATACAAAAAAGAAAAAAAAGATATAAAAGAAAAGAAGATCAAAATATGAAAAGAAAGAAAAACACGTAATAGATACGAAGATAGAAAGAGTATGCTCTGAATCGATATTTTTCTCGAAGCAAAATTTAACTACAGGCGCTCGCTATACTCTCCAGTATTCAATCCGCTACGGCTGATATATCTATCCAGGCTTCCTCTGTTTTTCGGCGCTTGACCGCTAACCCCTCCACCAGAACTTGCGGCGGTAGCGGTCAAGCACCGAAAAACAGAGGAAGCCTGGATAGACATATCAGCCGTAGCGGATTGAATACTGGAGAGTATAGCGAGCGCCTGTAGTTAAATTTTGCTTCGAGAAAAATATCGATTCAGAGCATACTCTTTCTATCTTCGTATCTATTACGTGTTTTTCTTTCTTTTCATATTTTGATCTTCTTTTCTTTTATATCTTTTTTTTCTTTTTTGTATACTTTCTTTTATACTATTTGTGATTTCTCTTAGTGTTTAACATGTCGCGAAAAGCTGCAAAATCTCCGAGTGAGATATTCGAGATTTTAAAAGATTTATTTGTTTTAGATGATAAAGGTCGAGTGTTAAATTTATCGCATTCTGTTTGGGAAGAAGCGTGCAATAAACTAAATAACGCGATGTCAAAAAAATATATATACTTGTGTGTCTCACAGAACAGATACAATTTATTAAATAAATTACTTGATCATTATGGCATAATTTGCATTAAAAAGACATCTCTAACATCTTTAGAAAATAGTGACCGATCCAATTGGTCTAAGCAATCGTCAGACAATATTTTACCCCCTATACGTATTACTATTCACTTATCGAATGAAACGTGGAATAAAATAGCGCCAATAGATGCTCTTTATAAAGATCGTACATATAAACTTCATTTATTTCTCTATTTCTCCTTCCTCCATATCTTCACTCCCGTAAGGGTACAAACGAAACGAAAGGCGGTACAAACGGGTACAAACGATTAGGAAATAGCACCCGCTTTCAGATTTCGAATATCTCAAAAAATGACAGAGTTACCCCTTATGCGATTTTTCGATTATCTGTATTTCCTCCCCCGTGAGGGTACAAATGAAACGAAAGGCGGTACAAACGGGTACAAACGATTAGGAAATAGCACCCGCTTTCAGATTTCGAATATCTCAAAAAATGACAGAGTTACCCCTTATGCGATTTTTCGATTATTCGTATTTCCTCCCCCGAGGGGGTAAAAACGAAACAAAAGGCGGTACAAACTGGTACAAACGATGCTTAATCGAATAGTATTTTGAAATTTGCGATATCTCAAAGTGGGGTGCTGGCGATTTTTTAACCACCTTGTACCTCCCACCCCTTTGAGGTACAAACGAAAAGCGGTACAAACGGGTACAAACGATGCTTAATCGAATGCTTTTATAAAATTTATATTTTTTAAAAGTCGGGTGCTAGATTCACACAGGTGGTTGACACATCGCTCAACCATACAGATTGTTGATATCGAGATACATCAGATAGATCAACGGTCGCGACGGATCGTACCCGCTCATGTACTTGTTGTTAGCGCGAGCGTATCTGTTGGAGCACTGACTCAGACCGCCGCGTATTCCGCGTTCCACGAACATCATCATATCGATATCGGTGAGCAGCTCGAAACGGACCCCCGTGTATTTAAGCATCGCGTCCCACGTGTATCCCGGCAGCGTGAAGTAGTACGCGGGATCTAAACCGTAACTCTCCAAGCAAGCGGCGCGAAAATTTTCGAACACGTCCGCGAGCAGAAGAACGTCGGTCTTCAGATAGAGATCGCTGTACTCGCCCAGGGTTTCAACGCTAAATCGCTTCCAGACGCGCGTCGCGTGCACGTAATCGCTCTCCGATACGGTATCGCCGGTCAGAGAACTGTAGAAGGACTCGCGCGGCGGGAGACGCGTCTCCCGCAATCTCTTGACGCTGTCGACGTACTCGTACGGAAAAAACGCCCTTGCGCGTGAGAAGACGGAAGTCGTCTTCGGAGAGATCGCGAAACTCGCTTCGCGTGATCGTCAGTTTGCTCTCGTCGAGATACGACGCCAGCTTATCGAGACCGACGCCTAAAAACTTGAACGAGTCCACGAATCGTAATTTGACGCATCTGGAACGCGCGGCGTTTCCCTCGTCTCCCTCCGCCGCCGCGGTATCTCGAACGGTCTTCGAGAAAGCTATGTACGATTCCTTCGTCACCGGCAACAACTCGACGCTGCCGGGATACGCGTTAGCCACATCCTTGATAATGAAGTGCGCGTCGTAACCCGATAGATTGTGAAAGAATACGGGTATGACGTAGGAGTCCTTGTAATTCAAATTGCACGCGGAATGCGCCAGACCTCTGAAACGGCCGGTCAAGTGACAGTGATCGCGCACGCGAGCGGCATCGGCCTCGAACGGTCTCTCGCACGCGTAACAGCGCGACGCGCTCGCGAATATCTCCCGCTCGTTCGGCGTCAGATCCGCCATCGGTATCACGGCGTCGAAGGCGACCTTCGCGCGAAGCGCCAGATCGCGCAACTCGCGCACTAACCACGCGACGCAATCCTCGCCGCGATAAGATCCGTACGCCGACGCGGCGTCGTGGAAGGAGCAACGCGTGTAATAGGCCACGCTGTGAACTCTGTGATGAACGATCCTTGTATTCTTGGTTCTCCCGCCCTCGTCCCCTTCCTTCCTCTCCAACGCGCACTCCAGATCGGCGTAAACCGCGAACGGAATTCGCTCCTTTCTCGAATGATGATCGAACTCCAGCCACCTGTCGTCCTCGCCGGGAAGAACGATCGCGCCATCGTTCAACTTGCCGCAATCCTCGCTGTGCGCCGACAGCTTCTCACTCGTGCGAAAATAATGCATGCATCTGAGAAAATACGGAATAAACGTTAGATCGATATTTCGCTCTCACTCGCCGAGATCGAACGCTCACCGATCGCACACGTGCGTCCTGTGCTGTCGCTTGCTCAACTGCGAGCTGATCAGACGAGACAGATTTCGGATACAGGCGAAATGTCCGACCGCGTCACCCTCGCACGTCGCATCGCTCAGCTACAGCAGATTGACGTGTCTCTCCCTCTTTCGATCCGTCAGACGAAGAGGGACGATGTGAATTTCGCCGCCACTGCCCTTTCCGCGTCGTCTCCTTCTCTCTCCGACGGTGTATACGTTCGCCGATATATCGTTCAGACCGTCCTCGAACCGTCCGATTCCGTTCAGAGTCATAGGTAACTTCGAGCCCTCCAGATTCAACACCTCGGAGTAATGCGGATATCGCGAGCTTCTCTCGCAGTGTTTATCGACGGGATACAGAGCGGCGACCACCGACTACGCGAAACATGCCTCGTCGTCGGATCGCACGTTGACCACCACTCTCTTCGTCTGAATCTCTCGTGGTACTCGCACGTGGCACCCGCCCGCATGAGATTGTACACGTTCACATTCACCGTTAGATCGAGTATGCGCGATAGAGCTCCGCTGTCGCGCTCTTGAAACTCCTCCAAAGACGCGACGGTATCGCCGACGATGCGAGTATCGTACCACTCGCGCAGATCCGTCGTGGGTAGAAGGGGATGGTTTCTCGTGGCGATCGTCTTAACGGCGGTTTTATCGCCCGACACGAATTCTCCATTGAACGTCGTGTTCACCTTAACGCTGCGATATCGGTCCATGACGTCGCGCACGCGGCGGAGCACGGCGTCCTCGAGAAATTTCAGAGGTTTGATATAATCGAGATTTATCACCGCGCCGGTCAACACGCGTCTCTTGAAAGCCGTCTCGACCTCGGATCACGAGAATCCCTCGCGCTCGAAGCGTCGCCATAGATCGTTCCTCGCGCCGATCACTTGCAGGATTCGGGTGACCAGCGAGGTCCTCGCCCCCGTGGAGATTCGGCGACTCGCGTCTAGACACCTCTCGCGCAGAGTCGCGAGACACTCCTCGCATCGTCGCGTCCACGCGCGATAGTCGTCCGTCGTGGCGACGTCGCGCGCGCTCTCGAGCACTCGGTGCTCCTCCTCGCGCATGGTCGCGTCCTCTTCTCTCCCTACGGCGATTCGTCGTTCTCTCTCTCTCTTCCCCGCGGGGCCTTATCCACAGCGTCTCGCCTCGCGAATCCTCCGGCAGCGAAAACCCGCGACGCGTCCCGGTCACCTACGTATCTCCGGCATCGAATCTTGCTCTTCCGCTACACACCAGGACCGTCTCGATCCACAGCTCCTCGCGCGCGTCTCGAAGACCGATCGCTCGCCTCGTCGAATAGGTCGCGACGCTTCACGTGATCCTCTCCTTCAACACTCGGACGTAGCGATCGATCGGCGGATCGACGCGCTCTTCGCTCATGACATCTCGCGCTTCAAGCGTATCAAATCGACGCCGCAGAACATTCTTCGGCGGAACGGGTACTCGCGACCGCTGTCCTCACGATCGTAGGTGTATCGCAGAAACCTATCAACGCGTTATCCTCGGGCACGCGGATCTCGCAGCGCGCGAGCGGCGAGAAATATCGAACTTCCGGTTGGGGATAATCGAACGAGTGGAGCTTCCAACCCTCCTGATACGAATAACCCTTCGGGTACTTCGACCTCGGATACTTCACGTCAAACCACCTGTCTAGTTTAACGTTGTAAACTAGACAGGTGAAGGCTCTGCGACTCTCGGTCAGAGCCGTCTCGACCCACAACTCCTCGCGCCGACTATGCGTTTGAACGGCTCTTCTCAGATGATACGTCGCGACGTTCCATCGCGCGCTCTCCTTCAACTCGACGTCGTCGTCACCTATCGGGCGCGTCAACTCTTCTTCTTCTTCCGCCGCCCTACCGTCGACGGTAGAAACGACTCTAGCGGAACTCGCGCCGCTCATACGCGTGCCTCGTCGTTCGCGAACTTATCTTCCCGAGAAACGATCGGATAGACCGATCGCGACCATCCGCGAGGCGTGTGCGCGCCTCAAAACGACCGTCGCGTCTTTATACTCGCTCGTTCGAGCGACGACGACGTCGTGAAAAAATTTCTCGCGAGCTGGAAAAAATTTTTCCGCGGTCGCACGGTTTTCGCCTTTGGAAACGACGAATCCGTCGAAATACCGCATTCGACCAGATTCGGCGCGCGTTATCGCGCGCGTCTCTCGCCGCTGCGCGCTCGAGAGGAAGGAACGGCGACGGAAGCGTCGTCGTGAATATCCCTCGCGCGCGCGCGAGTAAATCCTAACGGAATCCCGGTCCTCTCTCGTTATCGCGCTTAAAAGGAGAGATAAGCAGTGAATCTGAGAACGCGCGCGCGACGACCGCGATATCGCGCGCGCGCAACGAGGCCCTCGTCCGATCGACGCGCTCTCCGTCGATCTTCGAGAACGAAGGATCGACGACCTCCATCGACGACCTCCGTCGACGAGAGAGAGACGCCTCTACCCGCGACGTGTTCTCCCGATATATCGTATGCTCGTTTACGAAACGCGCGCACATTTAGATTAAAATTCGAGCGGCGCGCTCGCGCGCGCGGCGAACTCGCATCCGACGTCTACGACGAGACAAGATGAGAAACACCGCCGCGCTCCGTGTGCTCTCCCGATACATCGCGCGCCTTTTTACAAACGGAAAGAAAAATATTCTAATTTACATTCAAGCGACGCATAAGACGCAATGGAAACGTCCGAGGCCGCTTGTCGCTCCCTCCTCGGCGCGTCGAAACGACGCGAGCCTGCAGAGGCGCATATATATATTATATAAATCGTGCGTCACGTAAATCGTGCGTCGCACAAATCGCATATTTTATATTACATCTCTTCCAGGTATACGTCGAACGCGTCCGCTCTGCCGTTAACGGCGACTCTATCTCCGTCTCGCTCGACGCGCCCGACGGGGCGATCGCCGCTTATCGCGTGCGCCTAGCGCGCCGCGTCCAGATGCTCCCGACGCGCCGTAACCAGGAACGCGCGCGCCGTAACCAGGGACGCGCGCGCTCTCTCTCCCTCTCCCTCGATCTCTCTCCCTCTTCCTCGCTCTCGCGAACCCCTCTCCCGCCCGCTCCCCCTCTCCGCGCCGCCCCCTCGCCCACCCCCTCCGCGTGACGTCACGACTCTCCGTTTACCAGACGGCGAATGGCTCCCCTCGCCCTACCTTCCCCCCCCCTGCTCACCCGCGCCGCCGTCACCCTACTCCTCAGATATCTTTCTATCTCTCTCGCTCTTCAAGACCTCTCTCTCGCACCCGTGGAAAAAGTGGGAAAAGAATCGTCCTATTCTCCCTATTGTTGTTTACTTAAAAATAAGTTTGTAGTACTTATTGATAATTTCGCTATATGCAATAATAATAATTATATTATCGGTAGAAAGTTTGAAAATGTTTGTAATTTTTTTAATAAGCCATGCCAGTCTTCGCGATTAAATATTTACTCCGTAAATACTCTTGGCTCTATTTCATTTTGGTTAGTAAATGATATTATTAATAAACTTGTTATTTTCCCAAATAATAATAATTTTATCGTTTTTCCTCTTCTTCATGTTTAAAAATATTACTCACACATAAAATTGATTCTGCAAATTTTTAATTTAACAATAGTTTCCGTGAATTTATAAAACAAATAAATATACAATGTTTTAAATTAAATATGTTTTTACTTAAATAAATGAAAATATAATTGTTTAGGAAGATAATAATAAAATTGCATCATAAGATTCGATCTTAATAAAACTGTAAAGATGGAATGGAAGCTAATTCACTTTCTTCATGATAATTTTATTGAAGCTGTACTATCTGCTTGGGTGTTCGATGACATTTGTTATTGGCCACCTTACAAAGGATCAAAATTAACACGAGCCATATCATCGTGTCTATCGCCAATATTTGGTGAATGGAATATATGTAAGATACAACAATTAGCAATGGATAATTATATGGTAATTTTATAGAATGTTGAATTATTAAATTATTAATTTGATATATTATTAAATTAATTAATTAATTATTAATTTGATATATTTATTTAAGATAATTTGCTGAAAGCTAAAGCAAAGTGCGCAAAAGCAGAACATTCGTCCGATCTCAGTTCAGATCTAGAATCTAAAAGACAGATTAAAAGGAAACGATTTTTTGATGAAAAAAGTTCTGGAGACGATGTTGCTCAATTTGATAATGAGTCTACCCTTCGACATAACATTTCGTTACGTACTTCACAAAAAGGTAAGACTACTCATTTTTTATTTATAAAATATTTTATAAAATATTTTAGTTTGACAATATATAGAATGTTTCATCTAATTAGAGACACAAATTAAACAGCATTTCTGAAAGTTCAAGCTCAGATTATTCTGAAGACGATATGCTATCGAATACAGCAGTATCTTCTTCACCATCTAAACGTATGTTTTAGCGCGCGCGCGCGCGCCCACACACACACACACACACACACACACACACACACATATGTATATATAAATTGTGTTTCGTGAGCTTTGTTCTATAGTTTTAAACTTTAATAAGGAAAATATAATTTTAACTTTTACAATTGGTGTGCAATCATTACAACCTACAGTCACAAATAAATCTGTGATTGAATCAATTACAGTAAGAAAACATCATGAATAAGAAAACGCTCTACATCGTGAGTTACCTTCTACATCTGCTTACAATAAATCTTCATTTGAATCTGTAAAACCATGATAATCTATATATATATCTGTAAAATCATGATAATCTATATGTAATATTATATATTACATTCTATTTTGATTTTTACTAAAAAATATTTGCTAGATGTATTTTTTATGTATTTTTTTTTCAATGTACTGCGACGTTTATTTCAATTAGATCCAAAATGAATCGCGACACTCCTCGAGATGTTGGGAGCGTGGGAGTGAAAACGCCGTCAAAAACAATAACGAAATTATTATACTCGCGTTCTGAGGAACAGGGATGGAGGACGTTCTCGCGCGAGCCGCGGCGGAGCGGAGACCGTATCGATATATCGAAAAGCTGGGCGCCAGATGCGGTCTTTCACGCATCAGTTTTCGCGAAAAGCCGAAAGACGTTAAAAGAAAACGATAGCCTGCTTCGCCACAGGCCGACTAGCTCGCCTAACGGTAGAGGGGAGAGGTTATTAGAGAAAGTTAATTGATTATGCGAGTCTTCACGGAATTAACGGACGACAGACAAAACGACAATCGACAATCAAGCGAGACGAACACTTAAATAAATTACGCGATTTGAACAAAAAAAAAGTTAACAAGTTTATTACTAGAAAAATAAAGTAACACTACGAGTGAATAATTAACAAATAATAAGAATTGGATCGGTTTTGAACAATGACTCAGCAAACAATAATAAGCGATAATTGAACTGAGATTAACAATTCCTTACAAAGATATTAGTTCGCTATTAATTCCCCGAAACGCGAGAACGAATCATACAAATCAAGAAACGACGGTCCACAATAAATTCGAACGAAATACGAAAGCGAAAAAGACAATATAATTAATCCTGGCACGAAAATTGCGACGGTATTCTGAGCAAGTATCTGCTCGAATCGACAACGAAAATGAGAGCGCTAATACTATCCGGTTAGTTATCCGAGCCCGTTTTTATGGCCGGAGTTCGCAGGACTGAGCGAGACTTTATGGAATACTAAGGATTTTCGGTACAAAAATATTCGCGGATATTAATCAAACGATAGCATAATTTCGGTAGCCAGATCGACGACTTATTGCAACGGACTTTTCCCCGCAATTTCCTAGTTCGCGAAACAAATCGACAGCTTACTAATTCGACAACATAAGTAACCGAAAATACTGAATACTTTTGCGAAGACGGATCACGTATGCGATAGGCGAACTGTATTCTCAAATTTCGATAGCCGACGGCAGACGGAAAATTTTCTCCGCCGATGTCTCGCCTCTTTCCTCCGCGCAAACCGCTCAAATTTACTCTCAATATTCTGGCGATTATCTCGCACCACGATAAATTCGGCAGACGCTACATACCATTTGTTACGCTCTATTCGACGACGTAATAAGCGCGACAAAGACGACAATATTCGGTTACCCTTTATTACGCTCCCCTCGGCGGCGTAATAAGCGCAACAACGACGCAAATATTTTCACGCTCACTCTACCATAAATCAAAAACGCTCACACGCACTCTTACAATTAACGACGACATACACTCAATCCGACATCAAAAATCGCCCTGAGATACGTCCCGGAATATTCCACGCGGCGACGATAGCGGTACGACAACACGGGCGGTATTCGCTTTCGCGATCCTTCGCGCACGCGGTCGATATTCGCCGGTCGATAGCTTCGCGTAAAGAACACCCGAAACCCGGAGAGAGACGAACGTTGCCTTATCAATTTAACGCCGACGTTACGATGGTCCTTCCTCGGTCGCTTGCCCCCGATCGCCCGACAAATTCACGAAATATCACCGTCTCGGCAGACGGCTCGAGCGGTCGCGAAACACAAAAAAGATGGCGACGGCGGCAGAACGGCCGGCACGCGGACGAAATCGCGTATGTGGCTTATACGAAAAGATGGGCAACCTCATCGATAACGTTTCCTCCTTCGGGGATGGTCCTCGGCCTCGTCCTCGATTCGGTCTCCCGGCAGCGGCGACGAACACAGACAATTCGACACAAGATAATAAAGAAACGGGGCGACTTAGTCTCGCGAGCGTCCGCACCAGAATGATCCTGGGATCTCGCGGCCCGGGGTCGATAGCGGCGTCAATGACCGCTTAGTGGGGTGCGCAGCCCCGCGGCCAATCAGGATACGGCACGCGAGAGGTCCTAGCGCCTCGCGAGATCCGCGGCGCTTTTAGCGCTTCGCGCGCAATTAATTTGATTTAAATTATATAATTGCTATCGCGGGTACCCGGTACAAGGGCCCGTTGGAGGCTCCGCTGTCGTTTGTCCTCCTCGGAGGGTAGCGTTGATCGGACTTCCGTCCTCCTTCCTGGGACGCGGGTGAATTCCCCTGGTATCGTCCTTTCAAGCGCTATTATCTCCTCCGTTCGCTGTCGTTAAGCGTCTTGCTGCAATCTTCCTTGATGTGCTTCTGGTCCTCCGGATCTTCTCCGGCGAGGTGCCCGTTGTCGTTTTTGACAAACAAACAAAAATTCGGTACAATTAATAAAAATCTTAATAAACTATCGATAGCGCTCGTCTCTCCGGGGATTTTTGGATAACGCTCTCTCGAGGTTGATTCTGGCGCGGCCGCTCGGCCCGCGCCCCGTAAAATCTCGGGGCGGATGGACGCTTTAAGGGACGGCAACGTCACACCCCCCCATGCCAAGAGAGAACGTATCGGCTTCGGTCACCCACAGCCACTAATTGAACGGTATCTGCGCCTACTCGCATACGTTCGGGCGACCAAAGTCCCCGGAGCCGAGGAAGACATAAACACAAAATATCGACACACACAAAAAAGTTTTGTAACGTCTCACTAACGCCAACAACGCTAATGAACCAGCTATCGCTCGGCGCGACTCCGGTGTGCGAAGCTGTCTCTCGCTGGGGTTCGCGGTTCCCACGATCCGGGTCCCTGCGGACGATGTTCGCGACGCGACACGCTAATGACAAATTTAGTGGATTGCGGTACGCACGAGGACGGGAAAAACGATGAAACTTATGACGAAATGTAGCGGAAATAGCTTTATTCTATAGAATATAAAAAAAAGTCTCTGTATGAAACGACAGCGGGGAGTACAAAGAAAAGCGGTACGTTTTTGGGCGACAGCTAATAGGGCCGGGGGCGGAGGTTACTCCTCGTTCGTCGGCCACGTGGAGGATCCGGATCCTGATGGCCCACTCCTTTCTTGTAGGGGCCCTGCGCTAGCCATCCGGCGCGACAGTACGAGCAGGTCTTCACGGTCACCCCCGGTTGGCCGCAGCGGAAGCAATACAGCCTCCTCCCTTCCCGGGGGCACTCCCGCGCCATGTGGCTGGGGGAATCACAATTCCAACAGCCCTCCTGCGGGCTCGACGACAGCGGCCGTGAGGGTCCGACTGGTGGCGTCGGCCACTCAAGGGAGGCGGGGGAGGCCTCTCGTGGGCTGTTCCAGGGGGACTCCTGCTTCCAAGATTCCGGAAACGTAGAGTCCGGCTCGGGGTCCTCCGGGGTCACTTGTACCGCGACTTCGTTGCGGACCTCGACCGCTTCCTGGGTGCCCGCGTCCCGCGTTGCGACGACGGCCTGCACCGCGGCCTCACTCTGCGCCGGGAACTCGCGGACTACGGCGCCGCGTGGTGACGCATCTCTTCAGCTCGCGTCGTACCTCGTCGGCCAGCGCCGTCCAAAACCCAGGGCGCAGCTCGTCGACAGCATCTATGACTTCCTGGTACCTAGCGCGGAATTCGCGCGACATCCTGCCCACTATGTTATTACGTTAGTTGCCTGGGGGAATAGGTGGAACCACATATAATTTCAGATCTTTGATGTGTATTTTGCCTACCGATTTATGCGCTTCGTCATGCAACTCGTATACGACCGGCGACAAAATTTTTGCGACGACAAACGGACCGTGAAACTTAGTGACTAATTTCGCTGAAATATTGTGAGCGGCGGACGACAGCACATACTGTCGCTTCAGAACCTGATCGCCTATCGCAAAACGGTGATCTCGTCTTCGCAAATTGTAGTAGTGCGCCTGTTTACTATGCGCAGCCTCTAAATTTTCTACTACCCAATTCCGTAAAGCCCGAATTTTCTCCATGCGCTCTTTCCAATTCGCGGGATTCGTCTCCGCGACCTCGACAGCTGGCTGATGCCTCCCACGCATGGTGTTAACCGGCGGCGGCTCTCTGCCAAAATTCAAAAACGCTGGGGTAGCTTGTAACGAAGTATGGTACGCTGTATTGTAAGCAAATCGGAATTCAGCCAAGTGAACGTCCCATTCGCGGTGATCGTTCTCGAGAAAAGCCGTAATCATAGTCTTTAGTATTCGATTAACTCGCTACACAGGATTAGCCTGCGGATGGTACGGAGGTACCGTAGAGTGAACGATGCCGTGTTCGTCCGCAAACGCCTGCAATTCGCGATTTATAAATTCCGTGCCGTTGTCTGTTAATAATACACGCGGCGCGCCCCAACGATTCACGATTAACTCATTCAATTGTTCGCGGATCTTTTTGCCCGTTGCCTTTCGAAGCGGGCAGCACTCTATCCATTTGGTAAATAAATCTTGGATTACTAGAATATACGCGTTACCGCTTTTACTCGGCGGAAACGGACCCATAATATCCGCGGCTACTACCGTCCACGGTGTTTCGACAGCTCGGCGTCCCATTAGTCCCATCGATAAATTCTGCTCTACTTTCGTCCTTTGGCAAACATCACAGTGTCGAACATAGTTGGCGATCTCTTTGAACATACGCGGCCAGAAATATCGCGTCGCTACACGCTGATATGTTTTCTCTACTCCTAAATGACCCGATTGCGGAACATCGTGGGCCTCGTTAATAACGTTTGCGCGCGCTTCTTTAGGAAGTACGAGCTTCCATTGTTCGAGATCGTCGACAACTTGCGATACGACAGCGTTCGGCTTACGAAAATAGAGTTGGTCGTTCTCAATTTTCCAACCCGAGTTTTTACGCGGCTCATTCTCCACGTCTCGAACGCGTGCATCATACCAAGTGTCTCCGGTAATAGCGACAGCACATAATTCGTCGATAGTCTCGTAAATACGCGACAACGCGTCAGGAACATGATGTAATGCTCCTTTCCGATGTTCGATCGCGTAGTCGTATTCTAACAATTCTAGAGCTCATCGCGCTAAACGACCCGTAGGATTTTTCAAATTATGTAACCATCGTAGGCTGCTGTGGTCGGTGATAACTTTAAACGTGTATCCCTCAAGGTACGGCCGAAACTTTTTAATTGACCATACGACAGCTAGACATTCTTGTTCGGTCGTAAAGTACTTTTTTTCGGCTTCCGACAGCGCCCTACTCGCGAACGCGATCACGTGTTCTACGCCTTCCGATTCTTGAGTTAAAACAGCTCCCAACCCAACCGAACTAGCGTCCGTCTGCAGCGTAAACGGCAATTCAAAATTCGGACACGACAGCGTAGGCGGCGACGTAATGCACGATTTAATTGACTCGAATGCAGATTTTTGCTCATCCCCCCACTCCCAAGAGAAATTCTTCCGGAGGAGACGAGTTAGCAGTTCTAAACGCGTTGCACATTGCGATATAAATCGGCAATACCATGAGGCCATGCCAATAAGTCGTCGCAATTGCTTGATATTCTTCGGTGGCGGATATTCGACTATTGACGCGGTCTTGTCAGGGTCAACTTTAAGCCCTTCTTGTTGTACTAGAAATCCGAAATACTTCACTTGAGATCGGCAAAATTTACTCTTTTCCGGATTTATCGTTAGACCCGCCTCCCTGATTCGATCTAATACACGTTTTAACCAAGTCAAGTGCTCTTCAAAAGTACGCGTTACGACAACAATATCGTCTAAGTAGGCGAAAGCATGAGGTTCCATTTCCGGGCCTATAAGCCTATCATGTAAACGTTGAAATGTCGCGGGGGCACCGGTGAGGCCATACGGCATTCGGGTGAAATGGAATAATCCTTTACCCGGTACGGTAAATGCCGTTAATTCGCGACTATTTTTCTCAAGCGGAATCTGGAAATATGCTTGGCTCAAATCGATAGTCGAAATATAACTGGCTGATCTCAGTTTATCAAGGATTGCGTTCATGTACGGTAATGGGTACGCATCCTTCTTCGAGACGCTGTTCAATTTTCTAAAATCGAGACAAAATCGATAGCTGCCGTTAGGTTTCTTTATCATTACAACCGGACTAGACCATTCGCTTTTAGACGGTTCGATTATTCCTGCCGCTAACATTTTGTCAACTTCCGCGTAGATCGTTTCCTGAATCTTTGGCGAAACGGGATAATAACGTTGTTTAATCGGACTATGCCCGCCGACGTCAATTTTATGTTCGGTTAAATTGGTCGCTCCCGGTTTATCCGGATCGCCTACGATATGACTCTTTAAAAACTTAGCTAATTTATTATTTTCGCGCGACGACAACTCATGTAAACCGCAGCAAATAAACGGATCAGATTTCGACAGCCGAACTCGTCTGGTTTTGCGAACACGCGTGGTTCTCGCGATCGACAGACTATTTTCTCGCGGGCTGTTATCCGGCTTCGGATCCGCTACATTTGCGCTTCCGGACACGAAAGAATTACCTGACTCGCGATCGACAGCATTCTCGACTAAATTTACGTGACAAACGGAATTGATTGGCTTATTCTCGAAACAATACACCTTGGCTGGTTCATCTTCAAAGTACCATTCTTGGCGTGAAAAATTTACTATCATACTAAACAAACTCAAAAAATCAAGTCCCAGAATGCATGGGATTGCTAACGACGGCAAAGCATACGCTTTTAACGAATTAGTCCTACCACACAACGAAAAAGGAAGATCCACCTCCCCCCTCACACGTGTCGTTTGACCGGTTGCCGTAACTACTCGTCGGCCATCCGACTTTCGAAATTTTAAGTTTAATCTGCTCACTAATTCGACAACATCAGATCCCAAAAAAGTACGAGTCGAACCACAATCCACAAGAGCGCTAATTTCGTTTCCCAATAAACTAACACGAATAAATAACATTGACGGAACGTCACGACAACCAAAAGCCCTGAACGAAAACTCACTAAAACAATTAACGACACGAAAAAGGGTTTGGGGTTGAATAGGAGTCGGGTCCCTCCCATTATTCGACTCCTCTACTCTTTTCCCAAACAGTCGGGACACGTTCGTAACGTTACTTCCGCTCGACCGCAACGATAGCAATGTAATCGCGGAGCGGCTTTACAATTTCGCGAGATGTGACCTACGCCATCACAATTCCAGCATTTACGCGTGGAATTTCGCAAAGCTGTCGAATCTGCGGCTGCCGCCCCTGAGGACGACGAAGCCTCCTGTGCGGCTTCCGTCCTGGTTGTGGCTCGAGCTGTGCGATTTTTGTTTCTTCTCTCTTTTCGCGAGTTCGATTTTGAATCTGATTCCGCCTCAGATGTACTCAACGCGGCTAGAGTCTCGCGGCCTCGCGAGGGCTGTTTAGTATTACGCGGTGCATGATACGCAAGATCCGGAAACAATGACTTCTCCGGAGGCGGAGGTGCCCGATAACGTTGCGACAGCGAGTAACAAGCTTCTACGCGAGTCGCCAAAACTTCTAAAACGTCTACGCTCCCCGCCTCATGGCGACGGATGGACTGTTAGTAGCGCGGTAATAGATTTCGAAACACGCTGTTCACTTGTTTAGATTCCGTCTATGGTGGCGACAACCGATCGAACATAGTTCGAATACAGGCAAAAAAATCAGCGACCGACTCATGTTCTCCCTGAGTTCGTCGCATTATCTCTTCGCGGAGAGCAAACTGAAAATCTGGGTCCCCGAATCGCGTTCTCCGCGCATCTTTAAACGAGTTCCAATCCGACAGCCGACTGCGTTTACTATGGAACCAATAAAGCGCTATACCGGTTAGAAAGAACGGTAAACAACGTAAGATGTCTTCGTCGGTTACGGGAACTAATTCGCGACCTTCCTCAATTCGAAGCAAAAAGGTCTCCGCGTCCTCCCCACGCGTACCCGAAAATTTCAAATTCCATTTTCGCATGACGTTGTATGCCGTCATCGCGGAATTTCCCGTATATTCGCGCGGAAAATCTCGCTCTCTCGAGCGCGGAGTGTCGCGAGAGCCAGAAGGTACGCTGAATCTCGCCCGATCCATCGGACTATCAGGGCGAGCTCTCGCATCCGTAGGGACTTCTAAAAGCTCCTCGTCCGACATCTTGTCTATTTTAAATTTCCTATCCTTGCGTACGCGACGCAACAAACGCGCGGTCTGAATTGAATAACTTTCTTCCGTGGGAAGTCTACGCCGCTGTAATTCCTCTAATAATTGTTCGCGACTCAACACGAAGATCCAGTCGTCCTCTGGATCGACTTGACTCATACGATACAGAGAGAAAAACTCGAACAAAATAAATAAGCTTTAACTCAGCAAGACGTGGCCTGATCACCGCGATAACACACGTCGATAGCTCAAGAACAAAAGACAAGGCTGTTAATATTTAAATAAGCGAAGGTCGACAACAAATATATAAAGGTCTGCAAAAGAAGCGTTCGAACGAAAGCATTAACTATACAAGAAACGAACACACGACAACAGAAAAGTGACTTTGAATTGACTCGACAAATAATTTTGCTCGCATAAGCTCCCCGAAACTTTCTCTTTCTCAACGCGTGCCCCTTTTTCAGGTGCTAGAATTTTATTTTGTTTGCGATGTGGCCCCTTTTTCAGGAGCTAAAATTTCCTTCGTTTGCAACGTGGCCCCACGTTGGGCGCCAAATTTTTGCGACGTTTATTTCAATTAGATCCAAAATGAATCGCGACACTCCTCGAGATGTTGGATGGGAGCGTGCGCGGGGGAGCGAAAACGCCGTCAAAAACAATTTTACGGAAAATTATTATAACAACGAAATTATTATACTCGCGTTCTGAGGAACAGGGATGGAGGATGTTCTCGCGCGAGCCGTGGCGGAGCGGAGACCGTATCGATATATCGAAAAGCTGGGCGCCAGATGCGGCCTTTCACGCATCAGTTTTCGCGAAAAGCCGAAAGACGTTAAAAGAAAACGATAGCCTGCTTCGCCACGGGCCGACTAGCTCGCCTAACGGTAGAGGGGAGGGGTTATTAGAGAAAGTTAATTGATTATGCAAGTCTTCACGGAATTAACGGACGACAGACAAAACGACAATCGACAATCAAGCGAGACGAACACTTAAGGGGTAACACTACCTTGTAAATTTTGAGAAGCTCGCTCAACATCATTATCGTCAAGGAAGGATGAGGAGCACGAAAATCTTAATTTAGAAGGACAATTGTATGGCCCAGGCATCGCCGATTAGTGGTAAATAAAAAATTACATTGAAATATACGTACTTGAAACTTTAAACGCGTTTTTAAACCATGTTTTTCGAGCTGGCCGTAAAGCTAGCGCCTACAATTTTCAACCAATCGACTGGAAATTTTAACTGTAGCTAAAAAATTAAATTTTCTAGTGAACGCCCGTAGAACCTTTGGATTTATGAAAATTTACTGACTTTATAGCCGATTTTCGGCCGATTTTTTCCGTAAAAACGTGTTTCTTTTTTTAAACTGACGCCATTTTTTAAAAAATCAATATTTTGAAAAGTTCTACGGGCGTTCACTAGAAAATTTAATTTTTTAGCTACAGTTAAAATTTCCAGTCGATTGGTTGAAAATTGTAGGCGCTAGCTTTACGGCCAGCTCGAAAAACATGGTTTCGAGTAAAACGCGTTTAAAGTTTCAAGTACGTATATTTTAATGTAATTTTTTATTTACCACTAATCGGCGATGCCTGGGCCATACAATTGTCCTTCTAAATTAAGATTTTCGTGCTCCTCATCCTTCCTTGACGATAATGATGTTGAGCGAGCTTCTCAAAATTTACAAGGTAGTGTTACCCCTTAAATAAATTACGCGATTTGAACAAAAAAAAAGTTAACAAGTTTATTACTAGAAAAATAAAGTAACACTACGAGTGAATAATTAACAAATCAATAATAAGAATTGGATCGGTTTTGAACAATAATTCAGCAATCAATTAGAAGCGATAATTCAACTGAGGATAGTAATTCCTTACAGAGACATTGGTTCGCTATTAATCCCACGAGAAACGAGAACGAATCATACAAATCAAGTTGAAACGACGGTTCACAATAATTTCGAACGAAATACGAAAACGAAATATACAATACATTAATCCTAGCACGAACGATACGACGGTATTCTGAGCAAATATCTGCTCGAAATCGACAACGAAACGAGAGCGCTAAGACAATCCGGTTGTTTATCCGAGCCCGTTTTTATGGCCGGAGTTCGCAGGACTGAGCGAGACTTTACGGAATACCAAGGGTTTTCGGCACAGAAATATTCGCGGATAATACTCAAACGATATCGTAATTTCGGCAGCCAGATCGACAACTTATCGCAACGGACCTTTCCTCGCAATTTCCTAGTTCGCAAAACAAATCGACAGCTTAATAATTCGACAGCATAAGTAACCAAAGATCGAAAATACTTAATACGTTTGCGAAGACGGATCACGTATGCGATAGGCGAACGATAAATTTCGATAGCCGACGGCAGACGGAGATTTTTCTCCGCCGACGTTTCGCCTCTTTCTTCCGCGTAAGCCGCTCAGATTTCACTCTCAGTACTTTGGCGATTATTTCGCACCGCGACCAATTCGGCAGATACCAATTATCGTTTATTACACGCTATTCGACGGCGCAATAAACGTGACGAAGACGCAAATATTCTATTATCCTTTATTACGCTCGATGCGACGGCGTAATAGGCGCGACAATGACTCAAATACTTTCACGCTCATACTACAATAAAATACCAGAAACGCTCATACGCAC
>NW_020229256.1:35000-52202 GCF_003227725.1 Camponotus floridanus
TTTCTTCTGAATATTATACTATTTTAAAATATTTTATCTTATCCTAAACCTTGATTATTTTTAATACTCTGTTTTCTAAATATCTTATAGACTCTATTCTTCAACTCAACTATGCTTTCATTTTCTTATTAAACCGAGTATTCAATTTATTCGTTTTATTTCATTTTCTTAACAGGATATTTACATTGAGAATATATTTGTCCTTTATTAATCAAAAATTCTTATATCATCGTAAGTAACTTTCATATTTAACAAACTATTATTGACACGCACATTTCCATACTAAAATGAACCACCATTATAGATGGTAAATGCAAGGAGAGTTAATCATACCTCGAATCGCGAATCCTCCCGTCGAGAGGGCCGCGTCAGGCGTAGAGAATTAATAAGGGAACAATTTAGGAGAGCGAGACCCCAGACTGTGAGGCAGTTATTCATAGATATTGACGAGACACCTATCGAAAGGAGGCGTACAACAATTGCGAAGACATACTCTTCGGCTTATCCCTCGCCCCTCTTTCTCTTGATCCAGCCGACGTCCCGGAAAACCGTGAATACGATTCCCTTGCAGAAGAACGTATAGAAGAGTCAGATTCAGAAGACGATTTGAGCGAACGTTCAACCGTTATAATGGACCTCGATGATCATAATCAACGAATCTCAGAGGCTATCTTCAATATCTGGGAGAGGAACGCCGAAATAAACCCTGAAAATGCAGAAATATCATCATCTCCGCAAACTCCCCCTGGATCACCTGTACTGTCTCTTCAATCCTCACGAGCATCATCATCCCTGTGGCACGGTTATAACCCTCCTAGCTATTCCCCATTAACCTTAGAGGATATCGAAGAATTTGAAAGAGCAATCCTCCAACGAAAAATAGAGCCTCTCTTCTCCGACCCAGAGGACGAAGACATGATTGCCGATCAATATGTCAATCTAATTTTGGATTCCTTGGAGCATTTCGAAGAATAAATTACCATTGAATGTATACACGTATATACATATGGACAATTCTACTACATATACCCTTTAATAATCACATTTGAATATTCTCTTTTGATTTATAATAATACAAATTACTATAGAAATATATATATATATATATATATATATATATATATATTACACATATCTACCATATATAAATAATAACTATAACAATATTTGTAAAATTTAATGAGGAAATATAATAAAAGGAAACAGATCAAAAAGACAAATCGAATCAAGTTCAATTCACCTAGAGTTTACTTTCAGTCATCAATCCTCCTCCTGAAAGAAGCGTGAAAGATTCTTAGTCTCTCGGCGTCCCAGGGTATAGCCGGCCTAGCAGGTTGCCCTTAAATAAATAGAGAGACACACGCTCTGTTCGACGTAACACACAAATGCTTTTCCAGTTCTGTCACGGTCGCCATTTAATATAACACATATATATATATATATATATATATATATATATATATAAGACTATCTTGAGAATAAGAGACATACCGATAATTATATTAGAAGTACTTTATTGCACGGTATTGTTACACGGTTTTTTCTCAGGATTTCTAACTGCTTGAAATCTCTGTCTGATATTTGCGACAAGAAGACAAAGGAACAATGGGCCCGTCCAAGGACTCCGAATGGACTCGTACTCGCGCCGTTAGTGTCAGTCAATTCACGAGAGAGGGCAGTGCTATCTCTACTCGATATTATTTTTAACAGCGATTGCTACATTAATAACTTATATGCAAATATATTTAATCGCTATTGTTTACCGGAAAATTTGGACGATCTCAGGTTAGCTGAATGTGTTGTTACGTATGAATACATATCACGATTGAATAATTATGAAGAAAAAGGAGATGTAGAAGTTTATAATGAAGAAAATGATATAATTCCAACTAAGTATATCCGTTTACAAAATGGTACGAGAATGAAACAACGTACACGGCCTGCAATGTTAAAAACAATATTATACTCAAATTAGTAGTCACGAAACATTACATACTTTTATAGTCATTTATAGTAGTTCTCTTTATAGTAGTTCACGTTTATTTCAGAAATGAAAAAGAATTACTTCAGGGATATGAATCGGAACAAGCATTTAATGCAAAGCGTCATAAATTAAAACCTCTATGTAATCTTTATTAAAACCTCTACATAAGGGGCAAAATATTGAGCAATTCCAATTTATAGAATGAGAATTACAAGAAGTTATAGCTCAAATTATTGCATTTGATGATGACAACACAAATACGCAGTTTATGGTAGAAAAAGAAGATCGTGTACATTATATAATGGATAAATATAATAATAATACCGACTTGGATTTACACGATCCAATGAAGCAGATCGCGTTATTTCTGCAGAAGAATTCGTGCAAAATGTTAGAAATATGAATATAAAATAATCTAATTTATTTAAGGGGGGAAACCACATTAGGAGGCTGATGTTTAAACTTTTTTTGTGAATTTTTTGAGACGGAAAGAATAGTTAGAATTTATTTAAACTTAGAGGTCATTTTATTCATGTTTTGAACTACATCTCAGATTTTTTTCAAGTTGTTTTTGACGGAAATGTCAAAGTTATAAGCTGCCCATCGAAGGTCGTCGTCAGAGTTAGTTGCTTGCATGCAATGTGGAGGTCACAATTTTGATCTGAAAGCAAAACGAAGGTTTTCATACATTATTAACATGTTTTCTTATTAGGTGAACCAGGTTTCAGCTAAAAACGTTGAAAATTGAATGTTTTACGGGAATTTGAAAAAAAAATCTCAATTTTCACCGTTTTTTTCAGTTCTTTTTCAAATAAAAAATACACTTTAAATTATGATATCATCCCAAAAGTTGGTTCAATTGTGTTTTGTAAGGAAATACTGATATCAAAGGATCACAGCACCGATCTCAGCAGGACGAGGAAACTGAATGAGAGGTGTAATTTAAGTACAAGGTCTAAGTCTAATCAATTATTTAATTATTATTTTTTTTTTCTAATAGAAATTTCTTTTCTTAATTAATGTAAACTTATATATATTAAGAAGCAAATAAAGAACCAAAAGGGAAACACAGCTAATCGTGAAAAATACGGTAAATCTTAATTTTTAACTAGTCTACGTTTTCAACACTGATCATTCTGATCATAAGTTTATCTATAACCGATTTCTTTGGTAGCTTAACACAAATTAATCATAGGTATGAATGCATATAACACTACCTCCCATCGAGCCAATGAGACCGGCGGATTCCCCGACTCCCGCGAAACCGCGGGCTCACGACAAACATCCGTCGCAGGTTCGCCGATTCGGATGGTTACGGAGGCAGTATCTTTCCGGACGGACAGCGAGGGGAAGAAAACGCCGATCCTGCGTTTGAAGCGTGCGACCATCCCGAAGGACGACGCGCAGCCGGGTTGTTCCACGTGGCGTTAAGCCAAATCCGTGGACGAGAAAAGGACGTTTTAGCGAGAAGCCGAAACGCGTTGTATATAAAACATATGTATATCTATGTATAGTAATAAGTATAGTATTATGCGTAGATAGTAAGATTATATAACCCCTTAGGTTTTAAGTCCTTAGCGTATACGTAAACGCAAGGGGAAGCTCCGATGAGCATTTTATGTTATTTCGCTTTAAGTTTCGCATACTCCGGCGAATTTATTATTTTGTTTTGCTATTATTATTTACCGCGAAGGTAGAACGCACGGATGGTGCATACCTCGTGTTAAGCGATAATTAATCGCGAGTTTAATTAATTTGTTTTAAATCCGGCGTAAGATAAACGTACGGATATTTTTATTTTATGTTGAATTATTTTCATTTGTCGAGTCAAAGATAGAGTACTCGGAGCATAAGGCTCATTATTTTTTTTATCTTTATTAACTTTTATTTTCGCCCGAAATCGAGTCAGAAACGTGTTTCGGGGTATTTAAATGCCATTCGGGCATATTTATTTCTTATTTTCATTTTTTGGTTCCGGGTGGAATATCGAACTCGGACCAAGTCCGAAATGTGTTTCGGAGTATTTAAATGCCATTCGGGCATATTTATTTATTTATTTCTTATTTTCATTTTTTGGTTCCGGGTGGAATATCGAACTCGGACCAAGTTCGAAATGTGTTTCGGAGTATTTAAATGCCATTCGGGCATATTTATTTCTTATTTTCATTTTTTGGTTTCGGGTGGAATATCGAACTCGGACCAAGTCCGAAATGTGTTTCGGAGTATTTAAATGCCATTCGGGCAGATTTATTTCTTATTTTCGTTTTTTGATTCCGGGTGGAATATCGAACTCGGACCAAGTCCGAAATGTGTTTCGGAGTATTTAAATGCCATTCGGGCATATTTATTTCTTATTTTCAGTTTTCGGTTCCGGGTGGAATATCGAACTCGGACCAAGTCCGAAACATGTTTTGGCATGTATAAGGGCTAATTTCGCGAAAATTTTCTTATTTTCAATTTTTTTATCCCGTGAGAATTTTCGCTCCGGACCAAGCGGGAAACACGTTTTGGGACTCCAGGAGCAAGAATAAGCAAAATTTGCAAAAAGTGCAAAAGTGCAAAAAAGTGCAAATTTATAAAATGCGTCAGATCGATCGGGAATCGCGGGAAAATAGTTCCCGCAAAGCCGCGAAGCCCTCCGGCGATTTTTAGTTTGTGCACTCGAAGTGTAGTTAGCGTAACTCCGAGTGTTATGTATGTATATTGTATATAGCGTAGTCCGTAACGATCGGACAGTTAGTAGATAAGTATATATATGCGGGTACGACCGCGGAGACTAGCCGTGGCGTATCATAATTAAGTTATTAGCGCCGAGTGCACTAAGTACTCGAAGTGCACTTAAAAAAAAAAAAAAGTGTAAAAATTTTTTATTTGCTATTTTTGTTTGTAGTAACGCCAAATGCACTCCTGCCAAATTTGAGCGCGATTTTCGCAAAATTGAGAAAAATTTTGCAATTTTATTTTTTGCGCTCAGATGATAGAAAACGACGCGAAACGCGGAGATCCGTTGGAAAAATTGAATTTGGTCAATTTTTGTACCGGCTACACTCGATGGAAGAGCTCGCTCGGTACGATGGACGGAGCCACCGCCGCGCGCCGCCGAGAGTGGGGCGTCTATATAGGGCGCTGCCGCCCGGGCCCCGGGCTCGAGACTCTTTCCCGGATGAGCTCTCGAGCGATAAGGTTCAGCTCTAGAAAGATAGTCCGTCGCGTGTTGAAAATCTTCTGCGTTAATTATCGCGAGGTGCAGAGTCACGACGATAGCAGTAAGTTTAATTTTCGTCGATTAATTTATTTTAGCGGAAAACGTCGCGTGACGTAAAACAAAAAATTGTATCGCGTAACAATCTTGTTAAGTGCGTGCGTGATATAAAGTATACGTGTCCCTAGTATTATACACGTATACGACAAATAAATATTTATGTAATAAATATTTTTAATAATCGAAATAACTTGTGAAGTGTTTTGATTATCCTGCTTCCGCAACAACCTGTGGGGCATAAAAATCCTTACGTCTTCGGCAGTGGAAAATACCATCGCTTCTCGTCTCGAACCAGTTCTCGTTGGCGGACGTTCCGTATCCTGGACTTCTTCTCCGTGGGTCTGACATCGTCGCAGCCAGGGTGCTGAAACAAAGAAAGAGAGAGAACGATAAGTACGCGCGAGAAATCTTGCCTCGAAGCCCGGACAAAGGAAACACATCGCAGCGTAGCGCCGGCGTGTAACCCGACACCGCGTAAGATTGCGCCGCCGCGAGTCAACAACGGCCGTTGCGCGGTTCCTATTGAGTGGTGTTGGTGGTGTGAGGTGGTAGGAAATTTCCACCGTCGCACCTAGTGATCGCGTAGCAGTGTCAGTGGTGCTCAAACCGAGGATCCACTACATCGTAGCGGTTATCAACGGGGATTTTGGATGACGACATCGTCCCTGGTTATCCTTGTTCGTTGGAGGTAAACGAACTGGCGACCGTGAGGAATCTACAAAGGTAGGATCCGAGCCCTGTTTTTCCGATTTATCAGGTTTCTGTTGTCGATATCCCTCCATCGTCCGATCACACCAACAACATACGAATATCACTATAAGAGTATTGAAATAAGGAAGATAATGAATGTATATATGTATATACCAAGCGAATACTTGATAGACAAAGAATACGTAATCTCTTTGTATCTCACGTATGAGATGAAAAGTAAAACGAGAATTATGCTCTGTATATCACGAGTGTGATGTGATTAACCACTCAGGAGTGTCAAACGGATCGATCCGGTAGGCTTAATCGTAGATTAAGCCTATCTCGGACGAAATAGAACCCTGATCCGTTGACGAAAATGTGAGAATTGACTTATCGTTCTTAGATTTTTCCATGCAGAATCGATGACGTCAGATCTGATTGCCGATGGCGAATGATTGTCGCTTTATCAGGAATCCAAAGGTTGATTAGTATAATCGGACGAAATCAAGGATGCAGTCTGTAGCGACGTTGCCCTTAGACGTAATTCTCGAACTCGTCCTTGTTGAAATTCGTGATGATATCTGCTTCTGCTGTGTCGTTGTCCTCACAGTACAGCGGCCATGTTTTCTTTTTTATTGCACGGTCCTCCTCCTAACAGTGATGGCGCCTTCCAGCGAGTCCCGACGGCAATGTCTTTAGGCCCCAGTCGCGTGAATGATGGAGGGGAGCTACCCGCGCTAGCGGCGTGGCATCCCGCGATTTTGAAATGTAGAAATAGTCTTTTCGTAGAAAAGCACTAGTATTTCTCGTAGAAAAGCAATCAGATTCCTCGTAGAGGAATATTTCGAACAAATTGATAGATAATTTAATAAAGAATAATCACTTTGTTTTATAAGGATCGGTCAATAATTTTTTGAGCTAGAGTGCACGCAAGTCAAAAAAAAGTCGTTTCGAGAAAAATGCGTTTGAAAAAAAAATTACCGAAAACTAGAAATTCGAGACAGTAGTAAATTATATAAAGTGCTTACCTTTTAATCTGCGATTCCAACACCATATAGCAAGCCTTCTTCTTCTTCATAAGCATCATAAAACAAGGAATTCACAATCACATTCTCACTGGCACTCTGCAGTTTTTTTGCGCTAGCACTTTCATTTTCGGTGAAACTTGTTCCTTTGTTAGAATGCTGATCTCCATGGAATGATCTCTTACGTGGTTTACTAACTCGATAAATGCTAGAATGGTCACCTTTTGGATGGGAAGACATATTTCTCTTGTAACTTTCAACACACGCGTGGATGGCCATCCGATTCTATCGAAATATATTCAAAATAATGCCGATGCTTCTACACAAGCCCTCTATAGTGAGCATTTACAAACAAAAACATCTGGAAAAATACCCTTCCTTCCCTTCTAATATCTCATAGTACATGTGTCATATTGAGCCAAGTAAGTAAGTAAAGGACAACCTGGGCGACCGCTCCATTCTACCTGCTGTGCGCTCCAGCAGTAAACTAAGAGGCGCACCCTTTTATACTCATAGTATAGGAAGGACTTCGAATTTCATTTTGAAATTTTGGGAACATAATCTTGAATAGTTATACTAACGATTTATGCAATAAAGAAAAATCGATTTTTTGAACCGTCTAATATGGTTTCCCCCCCCTCAATACAATTACTAATCCTATCTTAAAAAGTGTATGTTAAGTCGATTACTCGAATATATCGAAATGTTGAAGCCTCCTTTTCTGCGATGCTGATTGGATGCTGGTGCATTCCGATATATTCGCGGTTAGGTTAGGTTAGGTAGCGTAGCGCTCGAGCGCTTCGTCATCCATAACCTATTTGTTACTCTTTCGTGTTACATAGTAGTGCGTTAAGAAAGAATTAAAAAGAATCTCGAAGAGGATAGAAGAAGGAGAAAGAGAGAAAGAAGAAAAGTCGAATAAAGAAGGTATGTAAATATATGTATAAATAATGTTTTTTCTAAAAGAAAGTATGAAAAACTTTTATCCGGAAAAGGTCATATTACTTGTACATATCCTCTCTGCATTATTGTATGTGCTCTTAATAAAACATCAATATATATGCAAGATAATATATGGAAGTTATTTGTAGATATGCATTATATGTTCTACGTTATCTTATATACTATGCGCAGTAATGATTTAAGAGTATATGTACTAATGCGAATAGTATTCATTATTACTAATCTAATTCCAATTAATTTTAAATCCTCTCTGCATTATTATATGTGCTCTTAATAAAACACTAATACATATGCAAGATAATATATGGAAGTTATTTCTAAATATGCATTATATGTTCTACATTATCTTATATACTATGCGCAGTAATGATTTAAGAGTATATGTACTAATGCGAATAGCATTCATTATTACTAATCTAATTTCAATATTACTGGAAGAGTTTGCTTATAAAGAAGCTTGTATAACAAGCTTGTTATCTAGGAAATCTTATATACTATGCGTAGTAATGATTTAAGAGTAAATGTACTAATGCGAATAACATTCATTATTACTAATCTAATTTCAATTAATTTTAAATCCTCTCTGCATTATTGTATGTGTTCTTAATAAAACATTAATACATATGCAAGATAATATATGAAAGTTATTTGTAAATATGCATTATATGTTCTACATTATCTTATATACTATGCGCAGTAATTATTTAAAAGTATATGTACTAATGCGAATAGCATTCATTATTACTAATCTAATTTCAATATTACTGGAAGAGTTTGCTTATAAAAAAGTTTGTACAACAAGCCTGTTATCTAGGAAATCTTATATATTATGCGTAGTAATGATTTAAGAGTATATGTACTAATGCGAATAGCATTTATTATTACTAATCTAATTTTAATATTGCTGGAAGAGTTTGCTTATAAAGAAGCTTGTACAACAAGTTTGTTATCTAGGAAATATATAGCTATTCCTTTATATAAGCTTTTGTATAAGTAAACTTCCTAATATTAAAATGTTTAAATTTGATTAATATGTAATGTTGAATTCTATTTAAGTTTGTAGATAGATTTAAATTTATTAATTTAATTTAAATATTGTAAGAAGAGTTTGTTTATAAAGAAGCTTGTATATATATATAATATATAATATATAATTTATATACAGGGTGAGTTTTTTATCTTGAGACATTGAAATATCTCGTAAAGTCTAAAAGATACGAAAAAATGTTTTAAACAAAAATTATATGATTTTAAAGGGAACATAAGGTAGTGTTATTAGTTTGACCTTGAGGAGTTACTTGAAAGTTACGTGAAGGTCACTTCTAACCTTTTAAATAAGACATCCTGTATGTTTTGTATATTCTCGTAGCTCATCTCGAGAGCTTTCCAAAACACTATAATTAAATTAGTTTTTATTAAGTACTTTCTGAGGCATAAAATCATTTTCTTAATTTTATATAAATTGTAAAATATCTTGTAAAATATTTATTTTTCGATTATCTTATTTTAATACTTTTATGTACAAAATAATATGAGGAATTAATTGGTGTAAGAAAAACATATAATTGTTTCGAAAAAAAATGTAATTGTTAATTGCAAATTACATTTTGTTTTCGAAACAATTATGTGTTTTCTGTACATCAATTGATTCCTCTCATTATTTTGTACATAAGAGTATTAAGATAAGATAATCAAAAAATGAATATTTTACAAAATATTTTACGGTTTATGTAAAATTAAGAAATAACTTTATGTCTCATAAAAGTACTTAATGAAAATTAACTTAATTATAGTGTTTTAGAAAACTCTCTAGATGAGCTACGAGAATATGCAAAAACATACAGGATGTCTTATTTAAAAGATTGGAGGTAACCTTCACATAATTTTCAGATGACTCTTCAAGGTCAAACGAATGACATCATTTTATGTCTTCCTTGAAACCATACAATTTTTGTTTGAAACATTTTTTCGTATCTTTTAGACTTTACGAGATATTTCGATATCTTAAGATAAAAAACTAATTCTGCATATACAGGGTCTACCAAAAGTGTGGAAACCCCTAAATATCTCGAAAAATATACGTTTTACAGAAAAGTGTTTCCAACAAAAGTTGTAGGGTTTAAGAAGATCTATATACTGATTCTATCAGTTTGACCTTGGATGGCGTCGTCAAGGTCAGGTCAAGGTCACATTGACTTTTTTAAATGACACCCCCTACATTTGATTGCATATTCTTATAGCTTAATTCAAGAGCTTTCCAAAACACTATAATAATGTTCATTTTTATTAAGTACTTTGCGAGTTATGAGGGTTGAATGATAGAGTAGCGCCGGTATTAACATTATCCAAGGTGTACTACATGGAGGTTACTCGCTCGGATTTGCATCTGTTGTGTGCGTGATCCAGCTAACTAAGGCAAGATCGGTCGTGGATCCAGTCAGCAAAAGCAAAGACCCAACCAAATTACAATCGAGCATTTAAAGACCTGGAAAGCAATCGACATAGTAAACAGTAAATAAATTTGTGGATGCTCATTTATCATAATAATTGTTCGAAATGTGTGCGTGTGCGTGCGTGCGGTGCGTGTATACAGAGATCAGGTTAGGTTGCACCAAACGATTGCAAATGTGTTTCAATGTGTTAAAGTAAATGCTGAAAGTGGCTGCCATTTACTTCCTGACAATATGCTAATCTTTGGTAGAATGTAGAAATGACTTTACGATTCGTTTCAAAAGGTATCAAAGCCATTTCATCCCTTATTCGCTGTATCAATTCGTGAATGGTTTTAGGTTTTGTTCTGTAAACCTTACTCTTCAGATATCCCCATAGATAATAATCAAGAGGAGTTAGATCTGGTGACCGAGGTGGCCAATCCTCTCCTCCCTCATTTCCGTTCCTTCTTCCTATCCACCGTAGCGGAAAAGTCTCATTTAAAATACGACGTGGTCCTGCACCAAAATGAGCAGGAGCTCCATCATGCTGAAACCATATTTCTTGGAAATTATTTGGAAAAGTATTCTGTATGGCTGGAATTATTTGATCAACAAGTAATCTCTCATACCTTTGAGCGTTCAAATATTCTTCAAAAAAAACGGCCCTATTAAATAGCCATCTATTATTCCGCACCATACATTTATTTTTTGTGGATGTTGTGTGTGAGTTTCCCGCACCCAATTCGGATTCTCATCTGACCAGAAACGAAAATTTTGATTATTAACGTCTCCCGTTAAGGTAAAAGTTGCCTCGTCTGTGAAAACAATTTGATAAGGGAAGATGGGCCGGACATCTATTAGTGCCATCATTCTTTCACAGAAATGTATACGACGCTCCTCATCTCCGTTTTGCAATTCTTGAACGTATTGCAATTTATATGGATGGAACTTGTTCTTCTTTAAAATTCTCCAAACCGACATGGGAGCAATATCGTGAGTTTGAGCGACTCTCTGAACACTAGAATTGGGATCTTCAATAAATGTCTGCAGAACATCAAGTTGTTTTTCTTCGTTGGTTGCAGACAATGGTCTTCCTGACTTAGAGCGATTTCTTACGCTACCAGTTTGTCTAAAACGTTCTATTGTTTTTAACACAGTGGACTTATTAATTCGACGGTTCGGATACGTGTCATTAAATAATCGAACGACATCAGAGAACGATCTTTCGTTATCACCCCATCCACGCATCATGAGGATAGTGATTCTTTCACGTTCCGACAAGTCGCCAGCCATTTTTAAAACGTTTAATTTTAATTAATCGTACGTTGTATTTGGACGATAACAATTAATTTCTGCTTGCTCAAAGCTGAAGTTAGAAGGTGCTCGTTCTTTGATAGCTTTATACATTCTTAGTTGAATTTTAAATGCGAGTTAGACTGCATGTAGTGCGTCACATAGCGGTAAATGAAGGAACTAACGAGACGTTTCATACACGTTTTATGGAGCAATTTTTTGGCAATTTGACTTCAGCGAAATATGAGGATATGTTGAGGAATCGATCTTGCCTTAGTTAGCTGGATCACACACACAACAGATGCAAATCCGAGCGAGTAACCTCCATGTAGTACACCTTGGATAATGTTAATACCGGCGCTACTCTATCATTCAACCCTCATAACTCGCAAAGTACTTAATAAAAATGAACATTATTATAGTGTTTTGGAAAGCTCTTGAATTAAGCTATAAGAATATGCAATCAAATGTAGGGGGTGTCATTTAAAAAAGTCAATGTGACCTTGACCTGACCTTGACGACGCCATCCAAGGTCAAACTGATAGAATCAGTATATAGATCTTCTTAAACCCTACAACTTTTGTTGGAAACACTTTTCTGTAAAACGTATATTTTCCGAGATATTTAGGGGTTTCCACACTTTTGGTAGACCCTGTATATATATATATAGATTATTTAATAGTTATAATATAAAAATTGTAATAGATATTTCAATAGTAAAAAATTTTTTGTATAAATTATTTTTTTTTTATTAATATTTATTAATAATATTAAGTGTATATGTTTAAGATTTTATATATAGTATATTAATATAGAAAATTCTTATAAAATGACGAGACGTAAAATTGTACGTACTTTAGAAGAAAAAAAAGAATTTTTGCAACAACATCGAGAAAAAAGAAGGGAGAATCAACGACGTCGTCGTGAAAATAAAAAATTAGTTGAAAATTCTTTGAAAAAGTTAAATCAACAAACTATTTGTATTGCTGGTACATCAAATGATAATCGTGTAATAGAATTAGATATGGAAAATGAAGAAAATCCTTTAAGTGTTAGAGCAACATTACAATCATCTGTAGAATATCAAACTCGTTATCGATCACGGCAGAAAAAACGATCTTGTTTAAATAATATTAGTACACTATCATTTACTGATGTAATTGAATATTATATTGGTCCTATGGATGTATATTGTATTCATTGTAATGCAAAACACTTTGCAGCTGAAAAAGTTTCTAATAGAGGATATTCATTTCATGATTGTTGTAATCATGGTGCAGTATGTGTGCAACCATTGCCTGAATTTCCTCAATTCATTCGTAGTTTATTTGATGGTAGTCACATAAAATCTAATAATTTTTTTCAAAATATTCGTAGTTATAACAGTTCATTTTCATTTGCCTCATTTAACGCTAATTTAATTAACTTTCAAGATAGACGACCTGGTCCATATTGTTTTAAAATACAAGGACAGATTTATTATCAAATTAATAAAGCATGATATGCTGCACAAAACGAAAGTCTTACTTATGGCCAACTTTTTATCGTAGATTCAAATGAAGCAATAAATCATCGTCTTAATCAAAATTCATACATAGATTTTGAAATTGTACAAAACCTTGAACAAATAATGCGGGAATTTAATGTATTTGCTCAGTCTTATCAAATGATGGGTGAAGAATTAGAAAAGCAACGACGTTTAGAAATGGAATCTGATGAATTATTACCGGAGTTACAATTAGTATTTACTTCAAGACCAGATATGGATCGACGTCGATATAATACTCAAAGAATCAATGAAGTTGCTGCTGTATTCTCTACAACAGCTGATGGAGAAATTCCAGAATCATATGTTACAATACGTAATAAAAATACTAAAACTTTACAAAAAGTTAGTATTATGGATCCAAATGTAGAACCATGGATATATCCATTATTTTATCCATATGGTACTCAAGGATGGCATCGTGATTTAAAAAAATTAAATAGTGATAGACGAATAACTAGAGGACAGTATATTAAATATCGTATAGCTATTCGTGATGATGAATTTAATGTTTTTAATTTTTAATTAATTTAATTTTTTTATTAGGACGTCGCTTATTTCAACAGTGGCTTGTAGACAGCTATGTAAAAATGGAAAAAGATAGAATTGATTATTGTAAAAATCATCAAAAAGAATTACGTAGTGAAACATATCAAGGTTTAAGAGATTATTTACAAACTACGGCTAATAATTTAAATGGACGTATTGGGAAAATGGTTGTACTTCCTTCCACATTTACTGGATCGCCACGCAATATGTTACAAAATTATCAAGATGCAATGGCAATAGTTAGTAAATTTGGTAAACCAGATCTTTTCATTACTATGACTTGTAATCCAAAATGGCGTGAAATTGAAGAAAATCTTTTACCTGGTCAACAAGCTTCGGATAGATCTGATATTTGTGCTCGTGTTTTTAATATAAAAAAGATTATTTAATTGATTTAATTGTTAAACAAAAATTTTTTGGTGAAGTAGCAGCATTTGTATACGTTATTGAATTTCAAAAACGCGGTTTGCCACATGTTCATATGTTAATTACTTTAAAATACAATTATAAAATTACAACTCCGCAAATTGTTGATAAATATATTTCTGCTGAAATTCCTGATCCATGTGATAATCGTATTCTACATGATATAGTTATGAAACATATGATTCATGGACCTTGTGGTGATTGGTGTTTGATAGATGGACGTTGTTCAAAACATTATCCGAAACCTTTTCTCGAAGAAACTAAAATGGATGAAGATGCTTATCCTTATTATCGCCGACGAAATAATGGAACAAATTTTGAACGTCCTGGTGGATATGTAGTTGATAATCGTTATGTTGTTCCATATTGTCCTACTTTATCAATTATATTTAATAGTCATATAAATGTTGAAGTAGTTTCAAGTATTAAATCAGTTAAATATCTATATAAATATATTTATAAAGGACATGATGTTGCTGCTATAACTATTGAACCAGTAACAGAATGTGTTGTTATTGATCATGATGAGATACATAATTACATCGAAGCTCGTTATGTTGGACCTGTTGAAGCTAGCTGGCGTATTCTTAGTAAAAAACTACAAGATAAAAGTCACGCTATAACACGTTTACCAGTCCATCTTCCTAATGAGCAAAATATTATAATTGAAAATGAAAACATTGACGATGCAATGACTTCTGCTTTAGATCAAGTTACTATGTTAATAGATTATTTTTCATTAAACTTACGCGATGAAGAAGCAAAACAGTATTTGTATATAGAAATTCCAAGTTATTATACATTTAAAAAAGAGAAAGTTAACGGTAAAAATGTATCACGTTGGGTCAAACGTAAAAGTCATTATAATTGTATAGGACGAATGTATTCCGTTAGTCCAACACAAATAGAATTATTTCATTTACGATTATTGTTACTCACAGTAAAAGGGGCCACAAGTTTTAACGATTTAAGAACTGTAAATGGAGAATTTTGTCAATCATTTTCAGTCGCATGTTTAGCTTTAGGTTTGATCGAAGATGATGATGAATGGAAAAAGCTATGAATGAAGCTGTTGGATGGATGATACCACGACAACTTCGTAGACTATTTGTACGTATATTATTACATTGTCAACCATTACATCCTGAAGAATTGTGGGAAAACTTTAAAGTAGCAATGTCTGAGGATTATATTCAACATTTTTGGTATATTACAGGACAAAATAAAGCATATGTACAAATTAATAGTATGCTTCGTGCTGAAGGTAAAAGTTTTGTAGATTTTCCACAAATGAAACAATTAACAGAAAATGATGAAGAAGAGAATTGCATGATATTTGAAGAAGCTATGGAAATAGGCACCAAACAATATAAGCAATTAAATGATAAGCAGAAAGAGATCGTCGATCTTATATTAAATGAATTAATAATAATATTACTTCAAATAATTGTTTTTATATTGATGGTCCAGGTGGATCAGGTAAAACATATATATACACAACTATCTATTATTTAGCTAGAATTAGAAATAAACGTGTATGTACAATGGCATTTACGGGTATTGCAGCTACATTATTACCTTTTGGAAAAACAGTTCATAAGATATTTGGATTACCAGTTCCATTATTTGCTGATTCATCATCAAGTATTAAAATCCAATCAAAAGAAGCTCAATATTTAAAAGAAATTGATATTTTCATTTGGGATGAAGCACCAATGGCACCACGATATGCTTTAGAAATAATGGATCGAACATTGCGTGATATTATGAATAATGATATTCCTTTCGGTGGAAAAATTGTTTTATTAGGTGGTGATTTTAGACAACTTTTGCCTATTAAAGTACATGCTACTCGAAGTGAAATTGTAAATCTTTCTATTAAGTGTAGTTCTCTTTGGAAGTATTTCGTAAAATTCTTTAATACAAAATATGCGAGTTCTTCCAGAAGAAATTGAATTTGTAAAGTTTTTATTGAATGTTGGAGATGGTATATTAAATGATCTTAATGATAATATACAAATTCCTGAATGTTATATAGGTCTATTAATGCTGATATTGTGGAAGATATATATGGTGATTTAATAAGAAAAAAAGAGTTTTGTTAAAAATGTCCTAAATGTGCCATACTTTCTGGAAGAAATGTTGAATGTAGATGAAATTAATAAGAAAGTTGTGGAATTATTAGATATAAATGATGAACGAATTTATCAAGTGGTAGACACTAGCCGTAAATAATGACAATGGTGACATGAGTGAAACATTTGTTACCAGAATAATTTAAAATAGTTTATCTCCAATCATCTCTTCTTCTCAATAGAATTACGTTTAAGACCAAATAGTATTATTATGTTAATTAGAAATTTAAGTATCAATGAAGGTCTGTGTAATGGGCACTAGATTAATGATTATAGAGCTTACAGATCATTTATTAAAATGTAAGATTTTAACAGGTACAAAACAGGAGACATTGTTTTTTTGAATCGTATACTTATATTGCGAAAAATGTATTTCCTTTTAACTTTTTCTAGAAGACAATTTCCAATAAAATTAGCTTTTTGCCATGACGATTAATAAATCACAAGGACAGACGTTTGATAGAATTGGAATTAAGATCTTGCAAGAATATTTTTTAAATCATGGACAACTTTATGTTGCTTTTTCGCGAGTTCGTTCTTGGGCAACGTTAAAAGTTTTCTTGGTAATCAACGAAATAACGCAAATTTGTTAAAAATTATGTAATATAAAGAAATTTAATATTTAAATTTTTGGTTTTTAAAATGTGAAAAAACAATTTTGTTAAAAAAACAATAATATGAAAATAATTTAAGTTCAGCGAATATAATAAAAAATTTTTTACAAATATATTTTAATAAATAGAAAATTTTTACATTTTAATAAAAAAGTTTATTTTAAATATTGGAATTTTATATTTATATAAATTTGCTTATAAGAAATAAATATAATACACATATACAATAAATATATATACATAATCAACATTTGCTTAGTCAATTTTTTTATATGTAATAATT